>NC_085992.1:13832083-13864583 GCF_030014385.1 Trichomycterus rosablanca
CACACACACACACACACACAGTTAAAGCAAATGAGGTAATTAGACTCCAAACTAAATAGAAATAGGACTTTGGTTGCGTCCGAAATGGCATACTTAAACACAGTGGTGTATAGTAACGAAGTAATAATACTTCGTTACAGTACTTAAGTAGTTTTTTTGGAGTATCTGTACTTTACTGCACTACATTTTCTAAAGAAATTGTGTACTTTTACTCAGATACATTTGACGTATGCATATTCGTTACTCGTTACTACAAAATAATAATAATAAATTAGCTAAATGATGTGAGATGTGTGACAGACCGCAGCAGATTTGGCGAATCTGCGCTTGAAAGTTAGATCAGTGGTTACACACATTGTTGAGCATGTGCAAACAAAGTGAAGCCCGTCGTTCACCCAAAGACACGAAAATACCGACATATCAGAAGCTCCCCGTTTAACACACTGATGTAAGTTAATGATTAACAAAGTAAATTTGCCGCACCACTGTTTTTTTATTTCTTATTATTAGCATTAACATTGTTCAGATATCTAGCTTACATTTTTGATTACATTCCAACCACAGATATAACGTTGCACTGAATTTGTTTGGAATTAATTCAGTGTAAAACTTTATAAAAACTCACCTGTCGACTAATATTTCTTCATCTAATTTCTGTATTACACCGACAGAGGAAACATTCATAATGTTGAGGAAAATGCACGTCTTTAACCCTTTAATGGTCTCAACAAGAAAATAATGTTTAAAAAAATGATTTCTTTGTTTTTCCTAGTTTTCAACTTTTCCAATGTTTCATGGATGATTTTTCAGCTGCTGCTTAAAGTTAGAAACGATGTTTTCTTAAAATAAGAATACCAATATTTTTGGAGTTTAAAACATGCCAGTCAGGGAGTAGATACGGCCAAAACAAGATTATTTAAATACAGCTTATTTTTACCCAAATATTTTTGATTTAAACTAATAGTTGAGCAGATCATTAAAGGGTTAAAAATGCCACATGTTTTGTTAAACTCCCTTGAGTTTATATATATATATATATATATATATATATGACTTGAATGTACTACTCAAATCAAAAAAATTGGGACAGTATAGAAAATGCAAAATAAATGAATGCAGTGTTTCTTACATAAACTCTAATTCTATCATAACAGAAAATATTTCATGATTTGTCTGATTAACTTCAACTCAACATACATAAACATGCATTTTAAGCTACAACACATTCCAAAAAAAGTTGGAACAGGGCAATTTATGGCTAGTAATAAGGTAAAAAAAAACTAAATAATGACGTGATTTCAAATAAGTAATGTCAACAGCTGATTATAATCATGAATTGGCACAAATCATTTTCAGATGGCTCCACTGTTAAGGTGGGTTACAGGCTTAAAAGAACAATCTTCATATTTTTCAAAATTCTGACGCTTCAGTTTATACTAACAGCATTTACTTTTACTTCTACTTTTAATACTTAAGTACATTTAATATCGGATACTTTTGATACTTAAGTACATTAAAAATCAGATACATTTAGACTTTTACTCAAGTAATATTTTAAAAGGTGACTTTTACTTCTATCAAAGTAAATTTCTGGTAAGATATTTGTACTTTTACTCAAGTATGGACTTCAGGTACTTTATACACCCCTGTTTAAACAGTATGTTCTAGATTCGAGGAAGTATGCACCGCTCAGCCGGTAAAGCAGTAAGCTTTATCAGTACCCAAGTATGCAGCTTCAGACGTACTATGTCTGCCATCTTACCAACGTCACGTGATGCATGACATTACATTGCCGCAGTTATAACAACTTTAAAAACAAAATTTATTAGCTACTAATAACGTTACTCAGGGTTGTACGCAATAATAACATTTTTAATATTTGTCTTACTTACACTTGTAAACAGCCGACTCTCTGCTTTCCACCATCTATCAGCTCCAGTTGAATTATGGGATACATTAGCGGACCACAAGTGTGCATCGTTTGCAAACTCAGAAATAGCTGCTCATGAAGTAGGTCATCCGGGTACTTCTTGCATACTCTTTAATGTATACTACGTATTCGTACATACTAACCGCTCTCGCGTACTGCTTTCGTGTACTGTTTAGTATGGAAGTATGCGATTTCAGTTTACTGCTTTTTATAAAGAGATACAATTAATATTGAGCAGACAGGCCCTCCACAACAGTTCCAGTTTCTCATGGCCCATTGCCCACCTCTTTACATGGACTGATATTTCATCAAATTTCCTGAATGTTTTCATAGTGTTATGTTTCAGAGATGGTGAAACACCTGTGTTATTTTACTGTTTCCTTTTTAACACTGACATGGTGGTGGTGTGTTACTGTGTGTTGTGCTGGTATGAGTGGATCAGACACAGCAGCGCTGCTGGAGTTTTTAAATACCATGTCCACTCACTCTCGATCACCTGACCATTGAAGAACAACATGAAAGGGGGCTAACAAAGCATGCAGAAAAACAGATGGACTACAGTCAGTAATTGTAGAACTACAAAATATGGTAAGTGGAGCTGATAAAAAAGTCAGTGAGTGTGGGAACAAGGAGGTGGTTTTAATGTTATGGTTGATCGGTGTGTGTGTGTGTGTGTGTGTGTGTATATATATATATATATATATATATATTGTTGTGTGTATATATATATATATATATTGTTGACGCTTTCGGCGGTGGACAGGGGTCAGCATGGGCACCCTGACTGGTCTGCGGCTAATCAGCCCCATAGGCAACAAACTGTGATGCACTGTGTATTCTGACACCTTTCTATCAGAACCAGCAGTAACTTCTTCAGCATTTTGAGCTACAGTAGCTCGTCTGTTGGATCAGACCACACGGGCCAGCCTTTTTTCACCATGTGCATCAATGAGCCTTGGCCACCCATGACCCTGTCGCCAGTTTACCACTGTTCCTTCCTTGGACCACTTTTGATAGATACTGACCACTGCAGACCGGGAACATCCAACAAGAGCTGCAGTTTTGGAGATGCTCTGACCCAGTCATCTAGCCATCACAATTTGGCCCTTGTCAAACTCACTCAAATCCTTACACTTGCCCATTTTTCCTGCTTCTAACACATCAACTTTGAGGATAAAATGTTCACTTGCTGGCTAATATATCCCACCCACTAACAGGTGCCGTGATGAAGAGATAATCAGTTTTATTCACTTCACCTGTCAGTGGTCATAAAGTTATGCCTGGTCAGTGTATATGTCCTATGCACATTAGTTCTTCCTCTTTTCAGCTACTGAAAGCAAATGTATGTACATATGGATCGATGAATGGATTGATGGATCTATCTGTCTGTCTATTTATCTACCTATCCATTCATCTATCCATCTCAACTACATGGTGGGTGTTGCTAATAAAATAATCAATAATTGTACATACCAGATAGGTTTGTACACTGTAAAAAATCACCTATAGGATCTACTCAAATAAATTGAGGTAACAATTTGCACCCAGTTTGTTTGGGTAGATTTTACTCAAATTGAACATCCCTGAAATACTAAATGAAAGTAGGTAAAACCTACTTAAAAAAAGTGTGTAACATTTATTCTTCAATTGCCAGTAGATAATATTAATCTATTTAATAATTATATCTATTAACTAATAATATAACTAGCCATTACTCATTCAGGAGAGTTTAGCTTTACCTAAACATATTGTCTACACAATATACAGTATTTATATTCTAGAATTAATCATGTCTTAAAAAAAAGAAAATAAGCACAAAAGACCCTCTATACTTTGCATAGATTACTGAACAACTCTAACGTTTATAAAAATACTAAACACAAAGTACAAATTATTGTAGCATCTGCGACGAAGAAACAGATGAAACAACTCTTTTATTGAGTCATGTGGATATAAACTCATTCTCGCTCGTAGACATTCTTACCACATACACACTTATCAATGTATTGCTCAGCATAGCTGCACCATTCCCAACGCTGAGCAGCCCGGTCACGGTAGATCTGGATATCACTGCCGCAAGTCCTTCTGGGTAAGCTCCGCCCCCTTCTAGTCCACAGCAGCGGGTCGCTACCCAATGAATATGGTTAACATGAGATGTTTTTGAAATTATACAGTGTTTATGCTAATTATGTCTAATTAGGTACAGAAACTTAATTGAAGCATTATCTATAAAACATTTAAAAGACAAAACCAAAACGTTATTGTGGAATTAATTACATTCTCCAAAGTTCTCACTAGTTTTACTCATTTCACTTTAACAGTGAAGATGGTGCATTGCTTCCACTTAAAACCTGAGCTGAATGCGATTCTTGGCTCAATATATCACATCAATTAGTTTAAATTCTTGTCTCACACAGCCGATTACATATCTTGTGATTAAACCTTAAATACATTATGCAATAAACAGAAAATATGGTAAATACCAATCTTACATGTAACACCACAGTCTGACAGAGATGTGAGGGGAAAAAGAAGCTCGTAACTTCCCGGGTCGTGTGCATGTGCACAATGCAGGGCAGAACCAACAGTTTTTGAGTAAAGTTTATTACATTTTTTAAGGTTGTTGTTGTTACTTTTAACAAATAGGTAGTATGGGTAAGATTTACCTGTTGTTATTTACTTTTACATGCTGACTAATAAACATAAGTACATTTTAAACTATTTGTATGAGTTATTTCTACAACCCTCCAAAATCATTTTTTACAGTGTACCCAGTAAATTGTTTGGTATCTTTTTAGATAAATTAGATCAGTTCTATGAACACTGCTTTTATTATTTACATGTTTTACACCCACAGAGACCCAACACATTCCAAATTAACCATCATATACAGTGATTGTGTACTATTACATTTTATTTCCTATAATGGTACATTATACATACACTTTCATTATAGCAGTACACTCTTTCAGCCCTCCTTCAAATTAATGTTTCACCCTGTTGTTGTGATACAAACCAATCAACCAAGCGGGAGTAAATGTGCACCCCATCACCTCTCACATCACCCTGCTATTGCTACGTGCAAAAACAAAACAACAAATGATCAGCTTTTTTTTTTTTTAGATGAAGTTAATTAAGGGACATTGTTCTGACAAAGTGGTGGTAGATTAGCTAACGTGAGATGTTTGTAGGAGAGGATATACTCTCATTTTCATGTTTCTCTACTGAAATAAACCGGACCAGTGATGATTTCATGCTAGCTGTGTGGCTTTATGTATCAATTGTGCACACTCATGCACACTGACTGACACATGCAGATGCAGAGCTTAAATGCTTGCTAAACCTTTTATCTTCTGCTTCTTAAAAAAATATAGCACAGTATGATGCTCCAGCATGACTGTGGTCCTTGGTACATAATTCCATTAGTTTAGAGTGAAAAACCTCAAGTGACCTGGTCAAAGCACTGATCTTTACCCCATACAACACATTTAGAATGCATTGGAACTTCAACTGCAAGTCAGGTCTACTCGTATCTTCACAAATGCACCTTCGACTAAATATGTACAAATTCCCACAGACAAACCTATAGTTAGATTGTATATAAGGCATAATTTTACCTCAGAACAGTGGTTCTCAACCAGGGGGCCACGACCCACTACAGGGCCACAGTGAGCCTAGATGGGGTCCCATTGCATTTGATTGAAAAGAGTAAAAATAATCACACATGATGGGACAGTAAAATCAATAGGCTTTTAGCATACAGAGATCTTTTGTGATGTCATATCATATCCATTAAACTACCTATAGTCTACGTTGGGTCTTTAAGAATAGACAAGCATTTGATTCGCCCACCTCTAAAGTGCAAAGGACTATGAATGGTGACTTTGAATGATTCTATTTAAAAGCAGGACTTAGGTGAGGAAGCTTCTACCACCAGTTAACCAAAAGTAAACCCACTACATCAATCAAAATTAGAATTTATTAAGATATTTACCTTTATCATTGATTCATTGAATTTCCCATGAGCAAGAAGACAAAACTTTTCTTCCTCGCTAAAAGTGTAAGAATAATAGCATAACCTGTGTCATGTTTATATTATTATTATTATTAGTAGTAGTAGTAGTAGTAGTAGTATTAGTCTTAGTATTATTACTAATTTATTATTATTAATAGTAGTAATAGTAGTATTATTATTACTAATTTATTATTATTATTATTATTATTATTATTATTATTATTATTATTATTATTATTATTAGTAGTAGTAGTAGTAGTAGTAGTAGTAGTAGTATGGGCGTTGGCTCGGTGGGTAGCACTGTCACCTCACAGCAAGAAGGTCCTGGGTTTGATCCCCAGGTGGGCCAGTCCGTGTCCTTTCTGTGTGAAGTTTGCATGTTCTCCCCGTGTCTGTGAGGGTTTTCTCCAGGAACTACGGTTTCCTCCAAGTGAGGTGAATTTGAGATACTAAATTGTCCAAGACTGTTTCACATTAAAATTGTAAACTGATGAATCTTGTGTAATGTTAAACTACTGTTTCATGAATGTAACCAAAGTATGACAGTAACATCCTAATTGATAAATAAAAACAAGTATTATTATTATTATTATTATTATTATTAATTATTATTATTATTATGGGCGGCACGATGGATCGGTGGGTAGCACCGTCACCTCACAGCAAGAAGGTCCTGGGTTTGGTCCCCAGGTGGGGCGGTCCAGGTCCTTTCTGTGTGGAGTTTGCATGTTCTCCCGGTGTTTGCATGGGTTTCCTCCGGGAGCTCCGGTTTCCACCAAATTAGGTGAATTGGAGATACAAAATTGTCCAAGCCTGTTTGACATTAAACTTGTGAAATTATAAATCTTGAGTAACTACTGTTTCTGTCAAGAATTTTACCAAAGTGTGTAAAACATGACATTAAAATCCCCCAAAAAATAAATAAATTATTATTATTATTATTACTTTTATTATAATTACAATTACTATAATTATTATTATTTTTTAATACTATTATTATTATTATTATTATTATTATTATTATTTTGAACACGAGGGGCCTAAGATAAAAAATAAAAAGGTTGAGAACCCCTGCCCTGGAGTATACCATCGCAGGGTAATACACACTCATGCATTCACTCCTATAAGGAGAAAATCAAAGTACCCAAATGAAACGGACATGGAAACAACAAATGAAGTCAGTGAACGCAGCCAGTGAACAAGAATACAGAGGTGAGAATAGCACCAATGTCCCCTGGGCCCATGATGCTGCACCAGCTGCATCACTGTGCTTGGTAAAACAGGCAAAAAAAAAAATAGATTCATTCCTCTCTAAAAAATAAAAAAGAATTGACACTAGGTACAGACTTGATCCCTCACACCAAGCGTAAAAACACCCCGAGACGTCTTTGGACTATGCGATACAAGTGTGTCCCCAAGTTTCCCACCTGCTCCCTGTCTTACGTCTACACATGCATATTTCTACTCTGATGTTTGCCATGCATGTAGGCACAAAAGTTCAAACTGCAGTCTGTGTAATTTTCTTCCTCTCACCCTTGTTATCTAGTTCACTGCTTTTCCCAGTTTTGCATGATTATGCAATGCACAGAGACTCTCATACACCAAAAAGTGTACAAAATAATGAATGTGCCGAAAGTAGACACAACAAATCTGATATCGCTCCCTCAACCACAAACACGACATGTAAACAACATCGCTGATTTGTGCTGGTGCTCCAGCTGTCCTTGTTTAAAAGAAACAGAGAGGAAGAAAATAGGGAAAAAGCTAGAAAGTCTAGCAGATTATACACCCATCAGCCATAACATTAAAACCACCTCCTTGTTTCTACACTCACTGTACAATTTATTAGCTCCACTTACCATATAGAAGCACTTTGTAGTTCTACAATTACTGTAGTCAATCTGTTTATCTGCATACTTTGTTAGCCCCCTTTCATGCTGTTCTTAAATGGTCAGGTCCCCCACAGGGCCACTACAGAGTACGCATTATTTGGTTGGTGGATCATTTTTAGCACTGCAGTGACACTGACATGTTGGTGGTGTGTTAGTGTATGTTGTGCTGGTATGAGTGGATAAGACACAGCAGCGCTGCTGGAGTTTTTAAATACCGTGTCCACGCACTGTCCACTCTATTAGACACTCCTACCTAGTTGGTCCACCTTGTAGATGTAAAGTCAGAGATGATCGCTCATCTATTGCTGCTGTTTGAGTTGGTCATCTTCTAGATCTTCATCAGTGGTCACAGGACGCTGCCCACAGGGCGCCGTTGGCTGGATATTTTTTGGTTGGTGGACTATTCTCAGTCCAGCAGTGACAGTGAGGTGTTTAAAAACTCCATCAGAACTGCTGTGTCTGATCCACTCATACCAGCACAACAAACACTACCACACCACCACCATGTCATTGTCACTGCAGTGCCAAGAATGATCCACCACCCAAATAATACCTGCTCTGTGGTGGTCCTGACCATTGAAGAACAGGGTGAAAGCAGGCTAAAAAGGTATGCAGAGAAACAGATGGTCTACAGTCAGTAATTGTAGAACTACAAAGTGCTTCTATATGGTAAGTGGAGCTGATAACATGAACAGTGTGTATATGTTATGGCTCATCGGTGTATATTCACTGTGTCCCAGTTCTAGCAAAAAAAAAAAAAAAAAACACCCAGACATTGTCTCTGCATCCCTAAAATGACCTTTAATGTGCCCAGATTTTGTGCTAAAATGTGTTCTAAATCAAGCATGAGCAACCCTAAACAAGAATTCAAATGCAGCCAGTACACAATGCTCACTTTTGTCTTCTGTGTTGTAAATAGGATGATTAATCATGGCTAATCCTCATGAGATGACCGGCGTCCGAACTAGTCACCTTTCTGGGAGCGTTTGTGCAGCTCCTCTAATAGAGTATGCAGTAATTACTAAGCACTCAGGCATGGCACACTCACTGCTAGAGATTTTTCATTTTAGAAGCTTTTTAAAGAGCTTAGTGTAGCTGCTTAATCGTGGTCAGGGTGTCTGTGCTACCCAGAAATTATACTGAAGAGGGGAAGGCAGGAATATACCATACTCAAGGTACAAATTTATATACATATTCACACTTTGGGCCAGTTTGGAGCTACAAATGGACCATTTGCCCGTTTGTGGACGGAAGGGGTGACAATGAGAACATGTCAAACTGAGAAATCCGTTGTGAAATCCATCTGTTTCTCTGCATGCTTTGTTATCCCCCTTTCATGCTCTTCTTTAATAGTCAGGACCCCCACAGGACCACTACGGAGTAGGTATTACTTGGGTGGTGGATCATTCTCAACACTGCAGTGACAATGACATGATGGTGGTGGTGTGTTAGTGTGTGTTGTGCTGTTATGGAGTTTTTAAACACCTCACTGTCACTGCTGGACTGAGAATAGTCCACCAACCAAAAACGTCCAGCCAACAGCACCGCGCTGTGACCACTGATGAAGGTCTAGAAGATGACCAACTTAAACAGCAGCAATAGATGAGCGATCGTCTCTGACTTTACATCTACAAGGTGGACCAACTAGGTAGGAGTGTCTAATAGAGTGGACAGTGAGTGGACATGGTATTTAAAAGCTCCAGCAGCGCTGCTGTGTCTTATACACTCATACCAGGACAACACACAAACACACCACCACCATGTCAGTGTCACTGCAGTGCTGAGAATCATCCACCACCCAAATAATACCTACTCTGTGGTGGTCCTGTGGGGGTCTTGACCATTGAAGAACAGAGTGAAAGCAGGTTAAAAAAAAAGTATGTAGAGAAATAGATGGACTACAGTCAAAAATTGTAGAACTACAAAGTGCTTCTATATGGTAAGTGGGGTGGGGGACAAGGAGGTGGTTTTAATGTTATGGCTGATCAGTGTAATTGCACCTTTTTGACGTGCACAACTAAATCAATAGTGTACCTAAAATCTTATTACTGCCAGGATAGAGTAACATATGTAGTTTCTTTAAGCCCCAACATATAAGTCTTAATGCAATAGGTCACAACTTTGACTCTGTCTACCCATTCAAGCTTTTCACTGAGCATCTGAAGACATTCTAAGCAACAAGTTTAATCCAGTGAGACAAGACTCACTGAATCATTGTAAGATGTCCAAACCAATTTAACCAGCTTGTACCGATTCACAGAAGTAGCATCTTTACTTTAAGGCTCTAATTTGCAGAGCTCCATTTCCTGTCATGAAGAGTAAGCCTAGCCATCTGGCAAAGCAACCTAATTTCTACCGCTTGTACCAGCAACAATGTTCCTCCATTGGTTCTCACAGCTTAGGACCATGAACAGAGAAAACTGTCTGTGAGAAATAATGGCTCATTCACTGAGACTGGCTGATAACTTCCTTTGACAATAGATGGTATTGTAATACATTTTAGTACTGTTTAATATTGAATTTAAAATTATTATCAAATTTGTTACCTTTAATATATACCAACCAGACATAACATTATGACCACTGACAGGTGACGTGAATAACACTGATTATTTCTTCATCACGGCACCTGTTAGCGGGTGGGATATATTAGGCAGCAAGTGAACGTTTTATCCTCAAAGTTGATGTGTTAGAAGCAGAAAAAATGGGCGATCGTAAGGATTTGAGTGAGTTTGACAAGGGCCAAATTGTGATGGCTAGACGACTGGGTCAGAGCATCTCCAAAACTGCAGCTCTTGTGGGGTGTTCCCGGTCTGCAGTGGTCAGTATCTATCAAAAATGGTCCAAGGAAGGAATAGTGGAAAACCGGCGACAGGGTCATGGGCGGCCATTTCAGACGGCCAAGGCTCATCGATGCACGTGTGGAGTGAAGGCTGGCCGATCCAACAGACGAGCTACTGTAGCTCAGATTGCTGAAGAGGTTAATGCTGGTTCTGATAGAAAGGTGTCAGAATACACGGTGCATCACAGTTTGCTGCGTATGGGGCTGCATGGTTTGAGAAGCACAACAAGGAGTTTGAGGTGTTGACTCGGCCTCTAAATTCCCCAGATCTCAATCCAATTGAACATCTGTGGGATGTGCTGGACAAACAAGTCTGATCCATAAAGGCCCCACCTCACAACTTACAGGAGTTAAAGGATCTGCTGTTTACATCTTGGTGCCAGCTACCACAGCACACCTTCATTGGTCTAGTGGAGTCCATGCCTCGATGGGTCAGGGCTGTTTGGGCAGAAAAAGGGGGACCAACACAATATTAGGAAGGTGGTCATAATGTTATGTCTCATCAGTGTACATTCAATATTCCCTCTCATCGGTCTACAAGAGGAAACAAGTTTAGTATTACTGATTGATTTATCCTGGTCATATTTGCAGCAAGTTTCATGCCATCCCGTTTAACACTTACCCGTTAACTGACTCACATATTTACCCCAGCCAATCCATTTAAAGAAACCCAATCAAACCCTGGACCTTTTTGCTGTGAGGTGACAGTGCTACCCACTGAGCCACCGTGCTGCCCCGATATTAGTCAGATTAACTCATTAAAAAAAGCTAAGACTAATAATCAACCTATTCATTAATAATAATCAATAGTCCCAATCGGAATGGTCGGAATTACCACCACCTTGTACATTTTAAATATCTCCTACTCTAGTATATATATATATACACACACACACACACATACATACATACATACACACACTAATCAGCCATAACATTAAAACCACCTCCTTGTTTCTACTCTCACTGTCCATTTTATTAGCTCCACTTACCATATAGGAGCACTTTGTAGTTCATCAATTACTGACTGTAGTCCATCTGTTTCTCCACATACTTTGTTAGCCCCCTTTCATGCTGTTCTTCAATAATCAGAACCCCCACAGGACCACCACAGAGCAGGTATTATTTAGTGGTAGTGAATCATTCTCAGCACTGCAGTGACACTGGTTCACCTTGTAGATATAAAGTCAAAGACGATCGCTCATCTATTGCTGCTGTTTGAGGTTGGTCATCTTCTAGCCATTCATTAGTGGTCACAGGACACTGCCCAGAGGCGCTGTTGGCTGGATATTTTTGGTTGGTGGACTATTCTCAGTCCAGCAGTGACAGTGAGGTGTTTAAAAACTCCAACAGCGCTGCTGTGTCTTATCCACTCATACCAGCACAACACACACTAACACACCACCACCATGTCAGTCACTGCAGTGCTGAGAATGACCCAGCACCTAAACAATACCTGCTCTGTGGTGGTCCTGTGGGGGTCCTGACCATTGAAGAACAGGGTGAAATAAGCTACAGTGGACTACAGTCAGTAATTGTAGAACTACAAAGTGCTTCTATATGGTAAGTGGAGTTTTTTGTTGATCGGTGATGGGCATTTAAATCCTAGAGCTAGTCATTAGCTATTTAGTTTGGGCATAATTGTCACTAGCAAACACAGCCAAATTGGTACCTCCTTGTGAACATTTCTCTTTCATTATACAAGTGCAGATTTTTTAATTTATAAGAGCATGTATGTAGGTTTTATGATAATGCTAAGATAAAGTGGTGAGAGTTCAAAATCAGAAGGCAATTCGGCTTAAAACAACATGACCACACTGGAAGTGTGAATAATTCCCAACAATACTGAACTCAAAGCAGGTCAAACCATTATAATCACAATAGCATGAAATACAAGCCTGGAGGTGCTGATAAAGGTACCAAGTCGTAAACCATGAGCTATTATTTCAAACTGGTGAAAAATTAAGTAAGAAATATTACTGACACGGTTCTTTAGCTTCAATTTTGTGTGGATCTTCAGGGCAGGAAGCGTGTAGACTCTTATTGGATCTCATTTGGCCCTGGAGTACAAGGTTAGAGCGCTCGGGTGGTGCATCAGTCTATTACTCTAGCCCACCCCTGCTGAGATCCGGGTTTGAATATCGGTGGTGCTATGGGGCTTCCAGGCGTCTACAGACATGATTGGCTGTTGATGGTGGGTCATTATAACTGAAGCCCTGTCTTGCACCCAATGGTTCTTGGTGGAATTGGACCTGAAAGCAGCTGATGAAGATTAATGACCAAATAATTGTGTCATAAATTCCACATTAACATCTTGCATAGGAAAATTAGAGTGGACTAACCACACTAATTTTATTATTATAAAATTAGTTTATTATTAGTTAAAATTATTATTATTTTATAAACAATACCCTCCCTTCCTTAATGTTGGGGGTTGATTTTAGTGTAATGCTAATAGAGGTCTGCTATAGCATCCACGGTCCATAAATCTTTACTAGTAGACACGGACTTCCACTCCTGGTTTCCTCAGGGCATTCTGGGAGATTTGTATGCCATGCTTCGGAGTGAAAAGCAGTACAGATTTTGATGGATGTGGTCCAAAACACCAGAGAAATTCAAGATATATCAAAATGCCATGCTAAATCAGATTCAGAGTATTACCAGTGTAGAATATACGGACGCAGCACATTGACCGTAACTGCAGGCATAACAGCATACAGTATTATGTACAAATATTCACTGGTTAATATTAATGTGTGCATTGCAATGCACTGGGGGCTGACGCGCTATCAGGTTGGGTAACATTATCAATATGCTTAAAATGCTAACAGATCCACAAGCAGGCAAATATCTAACAAAAACGTCTCCTCCAACGAGAGGAAGCCCCACACCTGCAGAAATGAAATAGAACCCAAGTTCAAGATGTTTTAACCAAGGTAGATCAATACCGTGACTTAAAATCCACTTACAAATAAGGAGACAATCACAAATACATAAGGTGGAAAAAATTACGGAAAGAAAGCAACAACTGAAAGACAAGCCGCTCAGGTGGTGCGGCGGTAAAACACGCTAGCACACCAGAGCTGGGATTTCGAACACATCGTTTCAAATCTCAGCTCTGTCATCCGGATGGGCTGGACGGCTACATAAACAATGATTGGCTGTTCACACAGGGTGGGAAAGCTGGACCATTTGGGCTTCTCAACTAACTGATGCAACTACGACCTCTGCTGGCTGATTGATGGCGCCTGTTCAAAGTTGAGGAATAATGCGTTGACCAAGGTGTGGCTCTCCGTACACAAAGCTAAACCATATATGAACTTGTCTTGTGCAGGTGAAAAGATGCAGTCGGTACTGCACATGTGTCGGAGGGGGCGTGTGTCAGTTGTGGCGCTCCTCAGTCAGCAGTAGAGAGTAGTATTGGTAAAAGAGAAGCGTAATGCAATCAGAGTAATTGGATACAACTAAATTAGGGCGAGGGTAATTGCAAAAAAAAAACTGAAAGACACAAAAACATCCGCAGCCTGCGATGGAGACAGTGGATAGGACAGGGATAGTACAGAACTACAAACTGGTTGCCACGGTAACAGGCTGAAGAAAAGATAGGGACACTTAAAACCAGCAGAACCCCAACCACCCCAATTGGCGCTCCCTATAGGTAACATGAATTTCCAGCCAGGGTTCACCCCAGAGAAGACATCAGGCTCTCCAAGATTGATTCTATTTCTGCAAATATGGAATAAAACCCAAGTTCAGGAAGTTTTAACCAAGGTAGCTTAATACTGTGGATAAAAAAGGGGACAATCGAGACGTAAAATAGACAAAATAACGGAAACAAAGCAACAACTGAAAGATACAAAACATCAGCAGCCCACAATGGAGAAAGTGGATTGAAAAGGGATAGTACAGAACTATGAACTGGTTGTCACAATGTCAGGCTAAAAGAACACTTAAAATAAGCAAAACCCCAACCACACCAATTGGCGCACCCTTTATATAACATGAATTTCCAGCCAAGGTCTGCCCCAGAAAAGAGACATAAAGCTCTCCTGGAAAAACAAAACAAAACAAAAAAAAACCTGAAAGATACAAAACATCCACAGCCCACAATGGAGAAAGTAGATAGAACAGGGATAGCACAGAACTACAAACTGGTCGTCACAATGACAGACTCCCCCTAAAAAAGAAAAAGAAAAAAAAAAAAAAAAGATAGGGAACACTCAATCCTCAAGCTGAACCCCAATTACACCAATTGTCGTAGCAACAACTGAAAGACACAAAACATCTGCAGCCCACAATGGAGAAAGTGGATAGAAACGGGATAGTACAGAACTATGAACTGGTTGTCACAATGACAGACTGAAGAAAAGACAGGGAACACTCAAAACCAGCCAGGACCACAATCACACCAACTGGCGCACCCCGTACTTGCACGGATTTCCAGCCGAGGTCCACTCCAGAAAAGAGACATCAAGCTCTCCCAGATTGATTCCATTGTGTGGCCCAAAACACAGCGACTCTAGGGCGAGTTCACAGACACTAATAGTATTCTGGCATCGCACGCCAGTGGTATACCAAACCCTACCAAGCATCCCAGTATCATGCTTTCAGAAAAAAAGACATGTGCCAACAAAGTAGCTGACAAGACTGACAAGATATATAGAAATAAAAGCCACCTAAAGCGAATTAACACTTATAAGGCGCGTGTAATTGTCAATCAAGAGAAACTGACACATCAATTATCGGCTAAAATGGCAACGCAGAAGGACGCGACTCTTAACACGACTCTCTCACTGCCAAACTCATTCAGCAGCTGCCACATTATAGGCAGGTTGTCGACAGGGTAACAGATAGTGACATTTCCATTCAAGACTCAATAAAGGAGGATATTATGACAACTGGGAAAAGCAAAAAGAAAAGCAAAGGTAATGTATTCAGGTCAGAAAAACAGAGCATGTCATTAACATTATCATAAGAGCTTTGGGACTCTCGCTGAGCTAAAATCTGTGCTCAGACCCAGAGGTCAGCCTTGAAGTTACTTGGGTTACTGCTAAAACGTCTAATTTTACCTTTTTGCATATGCCCAACACCTTCAAACAAATACATACACATTATGACCACCTTTCTAATATTGTGTTGGTCCCCCTTTTGCTGCCAAAACAGCCCTGACCCGTCGAGGCATGGACTCCACTAGACCCCTGAAGATGTGCTGTGGTATCTGGCACCAAGATGTTAGCAGCAGATCCTTTAACTCCTGTAAGTTGTTTGTCCAGCACATCCCACAGATATCCGATTGGATTGAGATCTGGGGAATTTGGAGGCCAAACTTGTCATTGTGCTCCTCAAACCATTCCTGAACCATTTTTGCTTTGTGGCAGGGCGCATCATCCTGCTGAAAGAGGGAATACCATTTACATGCAAGGATGTACATGGTCTGCAACAATGCTTAGGTAGGTGGTACGTGTCAAAGTAACATCCACATGGATGGCAGGACCCAAGGTTTCCCAGCAGAACATTGCCCAAAGCATCACACTGCCTCCACCGACTTGCCTTCTTCCCATAGTGCATCCTGGTGCCATGTGTTCCCCAGGTAAGTGACACACACGCACCAAGACATCCACATGATGTAAAAGAAAATGTGATTCATCAGACCAGGCCACCTTTTTTCATTGCTCTGTGGTCCAGTTCTGATGCTCACGTGCCTATTGTTGGCGCTTTCGGTGGCACCCTGTCTGGTCTGCGGCTACTGTATGCAGCCCCATACGCAACAAACTGAGACACACTGTGTATTCTGACACCTTTCTATCAGTCTGGCCAGCCTTCGCTCCCCACATGCATCAATGAGCCTTGGCCGCCCATCACCCTGTCGCCGGTTTACCACTGTTCCTTCCTTTGACCACTTTTGATAGATACTGACCACTGCAGACCGGGATCCCACAAGTGCTGCAGTTTTAAAGATGCTCTGACCTAGTCGTCTAGCGATCACAATTTGGCTCTTGTCAAACTCACTCAAATCCTTACGCTTGCCCATTTTTCCTGCTTCTAACACATCAACTTTGAGGATAAAATGTTCACTTGCTGCCCAATATATCCCACCCACTAACAGGTGCCGTCATGAAAAGACCTGTCAGTGGACATAATGTTATGACTGGTCGATGTATGCGTTTATAGTACCTGAACACCCCAGGTGTGCCCTATTCTGACCAAGCTCAATTGCGCATCTACACAAACAAGCAATTTTATCCCTTACATACTGTAGCTGGCTAATACCATCAACGCTGCCTCATTTTATCTGAAAGTGTTATTCTAGCCTTAATCTATTGTGCCCACCAATCAACCGACCTACTAACATATACAGTGTATCACAAAAGTGAGTACACCTCTCACATTTCTGCAAATATTTCATTATATCTTTTCATGGGACAACACTATAGACATGAAACTTGGATATAACTTAGAGTAGTCAGTGTACAGCTTGTATAGCAGTGTAGATTTACTGTCTTCTGAAAATAACTCAACACACAGCCATTAATGTCTAAATAGCTGGCAACATAAGTGAGTACACCCCACAGTGAACATGTCCAAATTGTGCCCAAATGTGTCGTTGTCCCTCCCTGGTGTCATGTGTCAAGGTCCCAGGTGTAAATGGGGAGCAGGGCTGTTAAATTTGGTGTTTTGGGTACAATTCTCTCATACTGGCCACTGGATATTCAACATGGCACCTCATGGCAAAGAATTCTCTGAGGATGTGAGAAATAGAATTGTTGCTCTCCACAAAGATGGCCTGGGCTATAAGAAGATTGCTAACACCCTGAAACTGAGCTACAGCATGGTGGCCAAGGTCATACAGCGGTTTTCCAGGACAGGTTCCACTCGGAACAGGCTTCGCCAGGGTCGACCAAAGAAGTTGAGTCCACGTGTTCGGCGTCATATCCAGAGGTTGGCTTTAAAAAATAGACACATGAGTGCTGCCAGCATTGCTGCAGAGGTTGAAGACGTGGGAGGTCAGCCTGTCAGTGCTCAGACCATACGCCGCACACTGCATCAACTCGGTCTGCATGGTCGTCATCCCAGAAGGAAGCTGACGCACAAGAAAGCCAGCAAACAGTTTGCTGAAGACAAGCAGTCCAAGAACATGGATTACTGGAATGCCCTGTGGTCTGACGAGACCAAGATAAACTTGTTTGGCTCAGATGGTGTCCAGCATGTGTGGCGGCGCCCTGGTGAGAAGTACCAAGACAACTGTATCTTGCCTACAGTCAAGCATGGTGGTGGTAGCATCATGGTCTTGGGCTGCATGAGTGTTGCTGGCACTGGGGAGCTGCAGTTCATTGAGGGAAACATGAATTCCAACATGTACTGTGACATTCTGAAACAGAGCATGATCCCCTCCCTTCGAAAACTGGGCCTCATGGCAGTTTTCCAACAGGATAACGACCCCAAACACAACCTCCAAGATGGCAACTGCCTTGCTGAGGAAGCTGAAAGTAAAGGTGATGGACTAAACCCAATTGAGCACCTGTGGCGCATCCTCAAGTGGAAGGTGGAGGAGTTCAAGGTGTCTAACATCCACCAGCTCCGTGATGTCATCATGGAGGAGTGGAAGAGGATTCCAGTAGCAACCTGTGCAGCTCTGGTGAATTCCATGCCCAGGAGGGTTAAGGCAGTGCTGGATAATAATGGTGGTCACACAAAATATTGACACTTTGGGCACAATTTGGACATGTTCACTGTGGGGTGTACTCACTTATGTTGCCAGCCATTTAGACATTAATGGCTGTGTGTTGAGTTATTTTCAGAAGACAGTAAATCTACACTGCTATACAAGTTGTACACTGACTACTCTAAGTTATATCCAAGTTTTAGTTCTATAGTGTTGTCCCATGAAAAGATATAATAAAATATTTGCAGAAATGTGAGAGGTGTACTCACTTTTGTGATACACTGTAACTTATTTTGTAACCAAAGATTGGTTGCCAAAATAGCACCAGTGTTACTTAACCATTGCAAATTGTCACCCTCTAGAGCAGCGGTTCTCAACCTTTTCTTTCTTAGAAGATCCTGTTTGCAAAATATATATGCTTTTAGCATGGATGACAAAATGTATTATATTTAAACAAATGTTTATTAGCTCTTCTTGCTCATGGGAAATTAAATGAATCCATGATGTAGGTAAAAATCTTGGTATTTTCTGATTCTTCTAGCTTCCTCACCTGGGTTTACTTCAGCCGGATTAGCAACTGAATCAAAATCATTTGTAGTGCTCGTCTGTTGACCTTTGGGTGTTTGAGGTGGGCGAATCAAATATTTATCCATTCACAAAGACCCAACACAGGCGATAGGTAGTATAAAATAGATTTATTTGACATCACATTAGAGCCTCTGTATGCTAATAGCCTATTGATTTTCCTGTCATTCAATAAAATGCAACAATATTCCCTTTGGGAGCAGTGAGGCCCCCTAGTGGGCTGTGGCTACCAGGTTGAGAACCAATGCTCTGGAGGGCAAGACTTAAAAACAACACTGAATACACATGATGCTTAATCAAATACCCATGTGTTATTAGGATTATACCTCAATAGAAAACAGAAGACGAGGCCTTTGGGGTTTGATATACAGCGATCAGCCATTACATTAAAACCACCTTTTGTTTTTACACTCACTGTCCATTTTATCAGCTCCACTTACCATATAGGAGCACTTTGTAGTTCTACAATTACTGACTGTAGTCCATCTGTTTCTCTGTATGCTTTGTTACCCCCCCCCCCTTCCTCACTCTCACAGGACCACCACAAAGCAGGTTTTATTTAGGTGGTGGATGATTCTCAGCACTGCAGTGACACTGACATGGTGGTGGTGTGTTAATGTGTGTTGTGCTGGTATGAGTGAATCAGACACAGCAGCACTGCTGTAGTTTTTAAATACCGTGTCCACTCACTGTCCACTTTATTAGACACTCCTACCTGATACAATCGCTCATCTATTGCTGCTGTTTGAGTTGGTCATCTTCTAGACCTTTATCGGTGGTCACAGGACGCTGCCCATGAGGCGCTGTTGGCTAGATGTTTTTGGTTGGTGGACTATTCTCAGTCCAGCAGTGACAGTGAGGTGTTTAAAAATTCCATTAGCATTGCTGTGTCTGATCCACTCATACCAACATGTCAGTGTCACTGCAGTGCTGAGAATGACCCACCACCCAAATAATACCTGCTCTGTGGTGGTCCTGGCAGAGTCCTGACCAATGAAGAACAGCATGAAAGGGGGCTAACAAAGCACACAGAGAAACAGATGGACTACAGTCAGTAGTTGTAAAACTACAAAGTGCTCCTATATGGTAAGTGAGGCTCATAAAATGGACAGTTAGTGTGAAATAGAGAGAGATATACACTTCAATTCCAGCTTAGAGTTTTATCAGTAATGTCCAATAACACTCCAGTGGGAGTTGTGCTTGGGTCGAATGCACCAGAATGCCCCAAGCTGTGCATGAGCTATACTTCACACCCACACAGTGTAGAGCCATTTTAGGGGTATTCTAGGTGAAACGGATGGATATTGAAGGAGGAATGATCTGGAACTTGTCTAGCAGTCTTTTAACTTTGTTTTGGCTGGCGTAGGGAGTAGGGAGCTACACTATTATCTTCCTGGCATACAAATGCACAATGCTCAGCAAAGGTCTGAACAAATATATGTTCCCTACTGCTCAATTTAGCAACTAAGGTTAGGAAAAATACAGTGATATTACCTATGATAGGACTTAAGGGGAATATAATTGCAAGTAGTTAGCAAAAGTGTAATTAAGTTAAATTACTTGAAATAGCTAAAAAAAGATCACAGCACTTGACTGCGTGTGGACTGTACTGCTCATGCAGCGGATCTAACGGCATTCTGTAACGCTTTTATTGCAGGACCTGTGCCAGAATTCATTTCCATTCATGCAAAAAGCAAACCAAAGGTCTACACATTAGCAACAGCTTTCAGCTCACAGATTTCCTGTAGGGCTCGGAAGTCCGTGTTATGAAGACACGAGCAGACAGAAACACTGGTCAGCATTATGGACTAGATGAGAGAGATCAGACTATGGGGAGATACACACGGAGACAGAGAGTCTAAAAATCATGGCAGCCATTTTGTAATCTTCAGTGCACTTATGCTGCAGGCTGAACGTGCCAAGGTTTGATCGAGGCGAGTTAAAAAGCCCAATAATCGACAAGAAGACAACTCAGTGCTGTGTTAAGAGACTACACAGTGTGGAAATTACAGGCGATTAGGACGTATTTGCAGAAGCCACACTAAAAACCACTAAAAGGGTTCGTCTCTGAGCTAAGGGGATTTAAAAGTTTAATCCTGATTTGGAAAAAGACAGGGCCATCGCAGGTGTAAAGCAGAATTAATTCTCTTCCTTTTCCTCTACACACTACATCATTTGTGATTCATCAGGGATCAGTGGCGGAGCGCAAGGATTTACAAGCATTACAACTTCCTAGTAGCCAACTTACATGCAGAAGACAGACTCCTAACTACGCATATGAACTTGAGTGACGTCCCATTCTTAATCTATAGGGTTTAATATGAAGTTGGCCCACCCTAAGCAGCAGTAACAGCTTCAACTCTTCTGGAAAGGCTTTCCACAAGTTTTAGGAGTGTGTTTATGGGAATTTTTGACCATTCTTTCAGAAGAGCATTTGTGAGGTCAAACACTGACGTTGGACGAGAAGGCCTGGCTCGCAGTCCTCGCTCTAATTAATCCCAAAGGTGTTCTATCGGGTTGAGGTCTGGACTTCTTCCACACCAAACTGGCTCACCCATGTCTTTATGGACCTTGCTTTGTGCACTGGTGTGCAGTCATGTTGGAACAGAAGGGGTCATCCCCAAACTGTTCCCACAAAGTTGAGAGCATGAAATTGTCCAAAATCTCTTGGTCTGCTGAAGCATTAAGAGTTCTTTCACTGGAACTAAGAGGCCGAGCCCAACTCCACACCATAATCCCCCCTCCACCAAAATTTACACTTGGCACAATGCAGTCAGACAAGAACCGTTCTCCTGGCAACCACCAAATCCAGAGTAAACTATAGAAACTCAAAGCTGAAGAAAAATGGTGGATAAAAAATCATAATAATACTATGGCAGTTAAAAAATCCTATCGGCGCCCGGGTGGCACACCGGGATATTCAGCTAGCACACCAACGCCAAGATTCTGAACAACAGACGATAAATGGCCACAATGTCTGCTGGGTGGGATGAATGGGCTAAGTGGGTGGGATCGCCGGATTAAGTGGATGGGTCTTCAAACGTGTAAGGACCCTGGTTAGCAGAAAGAGGCGCCTGTGCAGAAAGCATGGGCACAAAAAAAGGGTCCGCTAGGACTGCGCGCGGGTCGGAGGAGGGTCCCCAGCAGGGGAAGACTACGGGATTGACTACACTAAATCAGAAGAAAAGGGAGAGAAAATACATAAATAAATAGGAAAAAAAAAATACAAAAATACTGCTGTATTGTTACAGCCATTACTACAAACAATTTCATCACACTATCAGGTTTAGAGTCCAGTCCAAACTAGATAGATAGATAGATAGATAGATAGATAGATAGATAGATAGATAGATAGATAGATAGATAGATAGATAGATAGATAGATAGATAGATAGATAGATAGATAGATAGAATTGAACACTATAAATTCCCAAAAAAAAAAGCTTTTTTTAAAAAAAAGAGTTTTAAAATCCTATTGATGCCCAGGTGGCGCGATGGGATATTCTGCTAGCACACCAGCGCCGAGATTCTGAACACCCTGGTTTGAATCTTGGCTCTGCCACAGTTCGGCTAGGCACCATCTAGCGGGCACAATTGGCAGTGCCTGCAGCAGACAATAATTGGCCACCGTGTCTGCTGGGTGGGATGAATGGGCTAAGTGGGTGGGATGGCCGGACTAAGTGGGTGGGATGGCCGGACTAAGTGGGTGGGGTCTTCAAACGCTGTCTAATGACCCTGATTAGCAGACAGAGGCGCCTGTGCAGAAAGCATGGGCATAAAGAAGGGGTCCGCTAGGACTGCGCACGGGTCGGAGGAGTGTCCCCAGCAGCACAAGACAGATTGACTACACTAAATCAGAAAATACATAAATAAATAGGAAATATTACTAACAATACTGCTATACTGTTACAGCCATTACTACAAACAATGTCATCACACTACCAGGTTTAGAGTCCAATCCGTCCAAGATGGATGGATGGATGGCTGGATGGATGGATACTTTATTGATCCCGAAGGAAATTAAAGTCCTAGTAGCATTATACATCAAATACACTATAAAAATTCCGGTTTGAATCTTGGCTCTGCCACAGTTCGGCTGGGCGCCATTTAGCGGGCACAATTGGCAGTGCCTGCAGCAGACAATAATTGGCCACCTTGTTTGCTGGGTGGGATGACCTGGCTAAGTGGGTGGGATGACCAGACTAAGTGGGTAGGGTCTTCAATGTTGTGTAAGGACCCTCATCAATGCCTCATACCTCATCAATGGACACTTTCCTTTCTATTAACAGATGGAGTACAGAGGAATAACTTTTGCTTAGCAAGAGACTGTCTATAGTATATTGAAGTATATTGAAGTGTTTAGACTACACTTTAGGTTAGGTTTCCAACCTTGGCCCACTTTGGTGCTACAGGCCTATTATTGCTGTATATAAATGCATTTAGACAGGCTTCGGGGCCTGCTGTAGGTCACTATTGTCCAGCTGTTGTTACGGTTTAGAACAACTGCTCTTTTGAAAGTAATCATCAGCGTTCTGTTTCACTAACTGCGTTAATGCTGTTAGCACTCGCGGTATCCACAGTTCTTTATATTTGGGTCTAAGCCAGTCGTCTCTGTAAATATCAACCCTGCAAGTGCTGCGGAAAATTGAGAGAGCGTAATTAGCTGGACACTAATGCGGAATGAAGCAGAGTAAATGGGAAGAATCATTCAGTCAAGTGAATTCATTTATTTCCAAATTAAACATACACAGTCGAGTCACGTTATTGTAACTACCAGCTAATATTCAAAGTAACCGCTGGTAGGTCGTCACAGGTATCTGGAGCCATGCTGACAGTGCAGTGCATCCCACAGCTGCTGGAGAGTGCATGGGTGACAATAGAGGTGGCCCACATATACCTAATTGGGTTCAAGTCTGGGCAATTAGGGGGCCAGGGTAGTACTTGGAAGTCTTGGTCATGCTCTTCCAACCAATGTTGAACATTTCTAGTCGTGTGACGTTGCATTGTCTTGCTGGAAGACCCTTCCGCCACAGGGAAGACAATTTTACCCATGACAGCAACGAGAGATACACTGATCAGCCATAACATTAAAACCACCTCCTTGTTTCTACACTCACTGTTCATTTTATCAGCTCCACTTACCATATAGAAGCACTTTGTAGTTCTACAATTATTGACTGTAGTCCATCTATTTCTTTACATACCTTTTAAGCCTGCTTTCACCCTGTTCTTCAATGGTCAGGAACCCCACAGTACCACTACAGAGCAGGTATTATTTGGGTGGTGGATCATTCTCAGCACTTCAGTGACACTGACATGGTGGTGGTGTGTTAGTGTGTGTTGTGCTAGTATGATCGGATCAGACACAGCAGCGCTGATGGAGTTTTTAAACACCTCACTGTCACTGCTGGACTGAGAATAGTCCACCAAGCAAAAATATCCAGCCAACAGCGCCCCATGGGCAGCATCCTGCGACTACTGATGAAGGTCTAGAAGATGATCAAACAGCAGCAATAGATGAGCGATCGTCTCTGACTTTACATCTACGAGGTGGACCAACTGGGTAGGAGTGTCTAATAGAGTGGACAGTGAGTGAACACAGTATTTAAAAACTCCAGCAGCGCTGCTGTGTCTGATCCACTCATACCAGCACAACACACACTAACACACCACCACCATGTCAGCGTCACCGCAGTGCTGAGAATGATCCACCACCCAAATAATACCTACTCTGTAGTGGTCCTGTGGGGGTCCTGACTATTAAAGAACAGGGTGAAAGCAGGCTAAAAAGTATGTAGAGAAACAAATGAATTACAGTCAGTAATTGTAGAACTACAAAGTGCTTCAGTGAGTGTAGAAACAAGGAGGTGGTTTTAATGTTATGGCTGATCAATGTATATCCCTATATAACCTGCCACACATGCTTTCCATGCTATTAAAATAGCACATGCATTCAATATGCTAAAGCTCACGTGTATTTACATAACACAAGACAAAAATGGAATGTTTTGTACTTTTTGTGGTCAAAGCAAGATGAACAAATGTGTGTGGGCAGTAAACACAAGTGAAGTGGATTAATGTACAGAAATATAGATTTCTCTACTCAGGATATGGTCTAGTTTTGATTGGGTAAAGCTTTGTAGGCTGTATTACTGACTAAATCAGGAGAACTGACAAAACAGCATTTTAAAACCTAACCATGATTCTTAGTCTGGTAGTCTTACATACATAGAACAATCTGATATTTTCATTATTGGATATATATGTATTGACAATATAGTTAAAACTAAAAAAGAAACATGTGCATACATCCTTTATGGTCAATGCTATTTTTCATAGCATGTCGTGTTTGTTTGTTAGTTTGTTTATTAGGATTTTAACGTCATGTTTTACGCTTTGGTTACATTCATGACAGGAACGGTAGTTACTCATTACACAAGCTCACAAGGTTATATCGAACAGTCTTGGACAATTTACTATCTCCAATTCATCTCACTGGCATGTCTTTGGACTGTGGGAGGAAACCGGAGCACCCGGAGTGAACCCACACGGACACGGGGAGAACATGCAAACTCCACACAGAAAGGACCCGGACCTCCCCACCTGGGGATCGAACCCAGGACCTTCTTGCTGTGAGGCGACAGTGCTACCCACTGAGCCACCGTGCCGCCCTGCATGTCATGTACAGGTAGACTTGAAAACATTGAAACATGAATAGAGACCATTATGAGCAACATAAATAGCATTAGCACGCACGGCTATTGAGACTGAGCCCTTCATTAACTCTAGACTATTTGAGAAATAGCTGAAGAGGATTACTCACCCTTTTAGTTATATCCAATCTCCCCATTTCCATTCTACGCTCCTCTTGAGTTATAGTGTGCTAAGTGGTAAAAGCCTAATGTGCATCCAAAACCAAAACCAACAACCTATTTATGCTTTATGAGGCTCTTTTTCATCCCTCAGCAGGGTTCCTAATTGTAACTAACGGATAGAAAGTGGGTCTATTGTTTAGGCAGCTTAGGATGGTGGATGGCGGGAAAGCTTCATTGTAGACACTAGAAGCTGGCTAGTGCAAAAGTGCATGTGCAAGTAACTTTTGATTTAAGCTAATAATTGATAGCGTGCTAGCCTTTCATCTATAATCAGTTTGCAGCCCTTCTTCACTGACTGGCTTAGTTTAAAATAAAGGCTGCATTGGATAATTGCTGGTTTCTAAATAATGATCTATTGTTGGTTGGAACTGCACAGTACAGGTCTTTCTTATAAATACACCAGTAAGTGAGCACATGTTTTAATCAGCTGTTGTCATAATAAACGTGGGTAGGTGGCTTTATTTAAAAAAGGTGGGTGGTACGTCAGGTAATGTGGGCGCCACGTCAGGTAATGTGGGCGCCACACAGCAGCAGAGGCAGTCTGAGTTTAATCTGACCTCCAATCAGTGCCTGTGAGGAGTTGCTAATTAACAGCAGTCCTTGAGAGCTCAGAATGCTGGGTAATAGTCATGCTACATTCTAGCTTATTATAGATTACTTTCTGTGAGTTATTTTCAATGGTAAACACTTCTTTTTAACATTAGTAGGTTAGCATATGAAATGTTCTCATACTACTGTATAAAAGTAATTAACACTATATAGTCAATATTTAAATTGTATTTTATTCTACTCTTTTTTATTTAACTGTATTTAAAAGTTGGGACAGCATGGAAAACACAAAGTTTCTTACATTTACTTTGACTTTTATTTGATTGCAGACAGGATGAACCTGAGATATTTCATGTTTTATCTGCTCAACTTCATTTCATTCATTAATAAACATCCATTCCTGCATTTCAGGCCAGTCCAGTACCCGTACCCTCTTCTTCCGCAGCCATGCCTTAGTAATGTGTGCAGCATGTGGAAAATGCATGGACGTCCCTGGAAAAGATGACGTCGTGAAGGCAGCACATGCTGCTCTAAGATCTCAATGTACTTTTCTGCATTAATGCTGCCATCACAGACGTGTAAATGACCTTTGCCAAGGGCACTGACACAGCCCCATACCATGACAGACCCTGGCTTTTGGACTTGTTGCTGATAACAGTCTGGATGGTTCTTTCCGTCTTTGGTCCGGAGCACACGGCGTCCATTTTTTGCAAAAAAAGACCTGGAATGCTGATTCATCTGACCACAATACACGTTTCCACTGTGTGATGGTCCATCCTAGATGCCGCCGAGCCCAGAGAAATTGACGCCGCTTCTGGACATGGTTAACATAAGGCTTCTTTTTTGCACAGTAAAGTTTTAAGTGGCATTTGTGCATGTAACTCTGTATTGTAGTGCTTGACAAATGTTTGCCAAAGTAATCCCTCACCCATGTGATTATATCAGCTATTGTTGAGTGGCGGTTCTTGATGCAGTGCCGTCTGAGGGATCAAAGATCACGGGCGTTCAGCTTAATCTTGCGCCCTTGGCCTTTACGCATTGAAATTCCTCCCGATTCCTTGAATCTTTTAATGATATTATGCACTGTAGAGGGAGAAATATGCAAATCCCTTCTAATCTCTTTGAGGTACATTGTTTTTAAACATTTAAATCATTTTCTCACACAGTTGTCCTCCAGTTTTTTTCACCTCATTACTAGCCCTAAATTGCCCTGTCCCAACTTTTTTTGGAATGTGTTGCAGGCCTGAAATGCAGGAATGGAGGTATATTAAAAAATGAAATGAAGTTGAGCAGACAAAACATGAAATATATCAGGTTCATCCTGTCTGCAATCAAATAAAAGTCAAAGTAAATGTAAGGAACACTGTATTTTTATTTTATTTGCATTTTCCATACTGTCCCAAAATTTTCTGATTTGGGGTTGTAGCATCTATTTCCAAATATTAATTTACTGCTATAATCTAGGTAGTGTTGGTAATCTAATTGATAAATTGATAAGCGAGTGCTGGTTTTGGGTCAATGTGGCCTAAAATACTGTGCCGATTTATGCTTGGTGGCTCTATAAACTATAAAAAAAAATTGAAACACCTGGGTAACCCAGTGGCACAAGAAGTAATGTGTGTCCTGCCCGGAAACATATACATCTTCAGTGACTTATGCAGCCAAAAAATTGCCTATTCCCAAAACAAGTCCACACACCTGCTCAGTTCATTTGCGTAGGGTTGCAATACCCAAACAAATGCTGTTTATACATATACAAGCAGGGGTGCGCTTGCACACCCAGGAACGAACGTAAACATGCTTTGCTTAGCCATTATGTTTGCTGAGAGGGTGTAATGGATTCATTAGTCTCGCATGAGTGTTTGGTTTCATCGCAGGCAAACGCTAATGATCCCACTATTGTCTATTTGGTGGGTTTTTTTCCCCTGGCTCACAAAAACAGACATCAGATAAACTTTTGAACCAGAGCTACATTACTAAACGTAATTATATTATTCCATCCTTATGCATATTTATATGCATATATATTTACTCTATATTCATAACTGTATACACTGATCAACCATAACATTAAAACCACCTCCTTGTTTCTTACCAAATAGAAGAACTTTGTAGTTCTACAATTACTGACTGTAGTCCATCTGTTTCTCTGCATGCTTTGTTAGCCCCCTTTCATGCTGTTTTTTAATGGTCAGGACTCTCCCAGGACCACTACAGAGACGGTATTATTTGGGTGGTGGATCATTCTCAGCACTGCATTGACACCGATATGGTGGTGGTGTGTTAGTGTGTGTTGTGCTGGTATGAGTGGATCAGACACAGCAATGCTAATGGAGTTTATAAACATCTCACTGTCCCTGCTGGACTGAGAATAGTCCACCAACCAAAAATATCCAGCCAACAGCGCCCCGTGGGCAGTGTCCTGTGACCACTGATGAAGATTTAGAAGATGACCAACTCAAACAGCAGCAATAGATAAGCGCTCGTCTCTGACTTTACATCTACAAGGTGGACCTGCTAGGAGTGTCTAATAGAGTGGACAGTGAGTGAACATGGTATTTAAAAACTCCAACAGCGCTGCTGTGTCTGATCCACTCATACCAGCACAACGCACACTAACACACCACCACCATGTCAGTGTCACTGCAGTGCTGAGAATGATCCACCACTTAAATAATACCTGCTCTGTCGTGGCCCTGACCATTGAAGAACAGGGTGAAAGCAGGCTAAAAAAAGTATGGAGAGAAACAGATGGACTACAGTCAGTAATTGTAGAACTACAAAGTGCTTCTATATGGTCAGTGGAGCTGATAAAATGAACATTGAGTATAGAAACAAGGAGGTGGTTTTAATATTATGGCTGATCAATATATACATACAGTATATATATAGATATATAGATATATATATAGACACTGTGGGCAACTACAACACATACATACCATTCAGACACACATTTGATTTTGTCAGCATTAGGACCCAAGCCTGCTTATTCCTCCATTTCCTTCATGGTTATCAGGTTTCAGGCCATTACCAGCAAACCTTGGCTGGGGGACGGACTGCCACATATCCTGTGCCACACACACACACACACACACACACACACACACAATCTTGTGCATATAATTCTATTGCAGAGGCAAGACCGTTTTGATAGTATAGTCACATTGCATTGGATGAGAACCTGCTGGCTTTAAGCTCATCTCTCTTATACACCCCCCCCCCCCCCCCCACACACACACACACACCTAGATGCTTTTGTCCATTACTGTCCTCCCTGGCTAGACAGGTTAATTCCACTTCTCCAAGGACAAATGACCACTGTCCGCAGCACTGATTATAGCTATACCAAACGCCTTGATCTTTTTCTCTCAGTGTTATTCATTTCACTTTATTCATTTTCAATACACGTAATCCTGGTCAAGGTCACAGTGTGTCTGATGGCACTCAAAAAACTGATCGTAGTGTAATAATAAGACTGGACATGCCATCAATCGCTTCATTTTTGTGACCACAAATTGCTGCTACAATACGATTGGTGACTATAGCATCACTCACACTATAGCCTGGTTAAAGTACTAGATGAGTAGGGCAGTTGTAGCCTACTGGTTAAGGTACTAGACTAGTAGGGCAGTTGTAGCCTACTGGTTAAGGTCCTGGACTAGTAAGGCAGTTGTAGCCTACTGGTTAAAGTATTAGACTAGTAGGGCAGTTGTAGCCTACTGGTTAAAGTATTATACTAGTAGGGCAGTTGTAGCCTACCGGTTAAAGTACTGGACTAGTAGAGCAGTTGTAGCCTACTGGTTAAAGTATTAGACTAGTAGGGCAGTTGTAGCCTACTGGTTAAGGTACTGGACTAGTAGAGCAGTTGTAGTCTACTGATTAAGGTACTGGACTAGTAGAGCAGTTGTAGCCTACTTGTTAAGGTACTGGACTAGTAGGGCAGTTGTAGCCTACTGGTTAAAGTATTAGACTAGTAGGGCAGTTGTAGCCTACTGGTTAAAGTATTAGACTAGTAGGGCAGTTGTAGCCTACTGGTTAAGGTACTGGACTAGTAGGGCATTTGTAGCCTACTGGTTAAGGTACTGGACTAGTAGCGCAGTTGTAGTCTACTGATTAAGGTACTGGACTAGTAGGGCAGTTGTAGCCTACTTGTACAGGTACTGGACTAGTAGGGCAGTTGTAGCCTACTGGTTAAAGTATTAGACTAGTAGGGCAGAGTTAGCCTACTGGTTAAAGTATTAGACTAGTAGGGCAGTTGTATCCTACTGGTTAAAGTATTAGACTAGTAGGGCAGTTGTAGCCTACTGGTTAAAGTATTAGACTAGTAGGGCAGTTGTAGCCTACTGGTTAAGGTACTGGACTAGTAGGGCAGTTGTAGCCTACTTGTTAAGGTACTGGACTAGTAGGTTAGTTGTAGCCTACTGGTTAAGCCTACTGGTGAAGGCCCATAACCCTCAATTGCTTAGACAATATGCTGTCACAGTACTGTAAGATGCTTTGGATATTAAGTTTATATTCTATAGATGATATAAAGCTTCAGATGTAGAAGCTATGAAAAGAGGAAGCGGTACAACAGGCGATATGGATAGAAGTAGGCAGGGTGGGAGGTCAGATCCCGTAAATGGTGGTGATCACAGTGTTGATGTCTTGCCCGTGGCTTAATTTGTTGCGTGGGCTGCATCCTGGCAGTGACAACTCGACTCCAGCAGAGATGATGCTGCTCCTCAATACCCGACTTACTGGCATCTGCCATCAGGACTCGCTGTGCAGGACTGCTGGCATTTGTCTTCATAAATAAAAGATATCTTTCTCGCTTTCTTTTTTTGAAGTGTCTCAGCCTTCCCTGCTGTCAGGAGATAGGAATGAGACACAGAGAATCTGCTGTTCTATCTGAAACGGCCATTTTTGTTCGAGCCATCTCATCCATTCAGGAGGGATGGGTATTGATCACGAGGTTTTGAATGCAGCAAGCCGGTCAGCTGTTATATAAAAGGCATTGAGACGTGGTATTCTTCTGCTGCTAAAAATACAAGCGTCTGTTATATTCAAATATAAATCTAGACATTGTTAGCATAACAGAGTCTGTATTTTTGGGCTCTTTTATATGTGGGGCAGAAAAACTGTCATTAAAGGCTTGGCTTGACACTTATAATCACTTGAGCGAAGGACTATATACAGTGTATCACAAAAGTGAGTACACCCCTCACATTTCTGCAGATATTTAAGTATATCTTTTCATGGGACAACACTGACAAAATGACACTTTGACACAATGAAAAGTAGTCTGTGTGCAGCTTATATAACAGTGTAAATTTATTCTTCCCTCAAAATAACTCAATATACAGCCATTAATGTCTAAACCACCGGCAACAAAAGTGAGTACACCCCTTAGTGAAAGTTCCTGAAGTGTCAATATTTTGTGTGGCCACCATTATTTCCCAGAACTGCCTTAACTCTCCTGGGCATGGAGTTTACCAGAGCTTCACAGGTTGCCACTGGAATGCTTTTCCACTCCTCCATGACGACATCACGGAGCTGGCGGATATTCGAGACTTTGCGCTCCTCCACCTTCCGCTTGAGGATGCCCCAAAGATGTTCTATTGGGTTTAGGTCTGGAGACATGCTTGGCCAGTCCATCACCTTTACCCTCAGCCTCTTTAATAAAGCAGTGGTCATCTTAGAGGTGTGTTTGGGGTCATTATCATGCTGGAACACTGCCCTGCGACCCAGTTTCCGGAGGGAGGGGATCATGCTCTGCTTCAGTATTTCACAGTACATATTGGAGTTCATGTGTCCCTCAATGAAATGTAACTCCCCAACACCTGCTGCACTCATGCAGCCCCAGACCATGGCATTCCCACCACCATGCTTGACTGTAGGCATGACACACTTATCTTTGTACTCCTCACCTGATTGCCGCCACACATGCTTGAGACCATCTGAACCAAACAAATTAATCTTGGTCTCATCAGACCATAGGACATGGTTCCAGTAATCCATGTCCTTTGTTGACATGTCTTCAGCAAACTGTTTGCGGGCTTTCTTGTGTAGAGACTTCAGAAGAGGCTTCCTTCTGGGGTGACAGCCATGCAGACCAATTTGATGTAGTGTGCGGCGTATGGTCTGAGCACTGACAGGCTGACCCC